>NC_091287.1:1659203-1681703 GCF_032444005.1 Ranitomeya imitator
CTAACCCTAACCCTAACCCTAACCCTAACCCTAACCCTAACCCTAACCCTAACCCTAACCCTAACCCTAACCCTAACCCTAACCCTAACCCTAACCCTAACCCTAACCCTAACCCTAACCCTAACCCTAACCCTAACCCTAACCCTAACCCTAACCCTAACCCTAACCCTAACCCTAACCCTAACCCTAACCCTAACCCTAACCCTAACCCTAACCCTAACCCTAACCCTAACCCTAACCCTAACCCTAACCCTAACCCTAACCCTAACCCTAACCCTAACCCTAACCCTAACCCTAACCCTAACCCTAACCCTAACCCTAACCCTAACCCTAACCCTAACCCTAACCCTAACCCTAACCCTAACCCTAACCCTAACCCTAACCCTAACCCTAACCCTAACCCTAACCCTAACCCTAACCCTAACCCTAACCCTAACCCTAACCCTAACCCTAACCCTAACCCTAACCCTAACCCTAACCCTAACCCTAACCCTAACCCTAACCCTAACCCTAACCCTAACCCTAACCCTAACCCTAACCCTAACCCTAACCCTAACCCTAACCCTAACCCTAACCCTAACCCTAACCCTAACCCTAACCCTAACCCTAACCCTAACCCTAACCCTAACCCTAACCCTAACCCTAACCCTAACCCTAACCCTAACCCTAACCCTAACCCTAACCCTAACCCTAACCCTAACCCTAACCCTAACCCTAACCCTAACCCTAACCCTAACCCTAACCCTAACCCTAACCCTAACCCTAACCCTAACCCTAACCCTAACCCTAACCCTAACCCTAACCCTAACCCTAACCCTAACCCTAACCCTAACCCTAACCCTAACCCTAACCCTAACCCTAACCCTAACCCTAACCCTAACCCTAACCCTAACCCTAACCCTAACCCTAACCCTAACCCTAACCCTAACCCTAACCCTAACCCTAACCCTAACCCTAACCCTAACCCTAACCCTAACCCTAACCCTAACCCTAACCCTAACCCTAACCCTAACCCTAACCCTAACCCTAACCCTAACCCTAACCCTAACCCTAACCCTAACCCTAACCCTAACCCTAACCCTAACCCTAACCCTAACCCTAACCCTAACCCTAACCCTAACCCTAACCCTAACCCTAACCCTAACCCTAACCCTAACCCTAACCCTAACCCTAACCCTAACCCTAACCCTAACCCTAACCCTAACCCTAACCCTAACCCTAACCCTAACCCTAACCCTAACCCTAACCCTAACCCTAACCCTAACCCTAACCCTAACCCTAACCCTAACCCTAACCCTAACCCTAACCCTAACCCTAACCCTAACCCTAACCCTAACCCTAACCCTAACCCTAACCCTAACCCTAACCCTAACCCTAACCCTAACCCTAACCCTAACCCTAACCCTAACCCTAACCCTAACCCTAACCCTAACCCTAACCCTAACCCTAACCCTAACCCTAACCCTAACCCTAACCCTAACCCTAACCCTAACCCTAACCCTAACCCTAACCCTAACCCTAACCCTAACCCTAACCCTAACCCTAACCCTAACCCTAACCCTAACCCTAACCCTAACCCTAACCCTAACCCTAACCCTAACCCTAACCCTAACCCTAACCCTAACCCTAACCCTAACCCTAACCCTAACCCTAACCCTAACCCTAACCCTAACCCTAACCCTAACCCTAACCCTAACCCTAACCCTAACCCTAACCCTAACCCTAACCCTAACCCTAACCCTAACCCTAACCCTAACCCTAACCCTAACCCTAACCCTAACCCTAACCCTAACCCTAACCCTAACCCTAACCCTAACCCTAACCCTAACCCTAACCCTAACCCTAACCCTAACCCTAACCCTAACCCTAACCCTAACCCTAACCCTAACCCTAACCCTAACCCGGGGGTGGCGTTTTTAAGACACTTCTCTAACCCTAACCCCAGGGGTCATTAAGACACTTGGAGACCAGGGTTGGTTCGGCAAGTTACTTGGGAAAGGGGGAAAACGCAAACTCCTGGGATTAGGTTTAGGCTGCAACTCCAATGGTTAGGGTTAGAGTAGAGAACAGGGGAGGGATAGCACGTTCGATCGCATTAAGACACTTGGAGACCAGGGTTGGTTCGGCAAGTTACTTGGGAAAGGGGGAAAACGCAAACTCCTTGGATTAGGTTTAGGCTGCAACTCCAATGGTTAGGGTTAGAGTAGAGAACAGGGGAGGGATAGCACGTTCGATCGCATTAAGACACTTGGGGAACCGGGAAAACGCATTAAGACACTTGGGGAACCGGGAAAACGCATTAAGACACTTGGGGAACCAGGAAAACGCATTAAGACACTTGGGGAACCGGGAAAACGCATTAAGACACTTGGGGAACCGGGAAAACGCATTAAGACACTTGGGGAACCAGGAAAACGCATTAAGACACTTGGGGAACTGGGAAAACGCATTAAGACAGTTGTCGAACCCTAACCCTAACCCTAACCCTAACCCTAACCCTAACCCTAACCCTAACCCTAACCCTAACCCTAACCCTAACCCTAACCCGGGGGTGGCGTTTTTAAGACACTTCTCTAACCCTAACCCCAGGGGTCATTAAGACACTTGGAGACCAGGGTTGGTTCGGCAAGTTACTTGGGAAAGGGGGAAAACGCAAACTCCTGGGATTAGGTTTAGGCTGCAACTCCAATGGTTAGGGTTAGAGTAGAGAACAGGGGAGGGATAGCACGTTCGATCGCATTAAGACACTTGGAGACCAGGGTTGGTTCGGCAAGTTACTTGGGAAAGGGGGAAAACGCAAACTCCTTGGATTAGGTTTAGGCTGCAACTCCAATGGTTAGGGTTAGAGTAGAGAACAGGGGAGGGATAGCACGTTCGATCGCATTAAGACACTTGGGGAACCGGGAAAACGCATTAAGACACTTGGGGAACCGGGAAAACGCATTAAGACACTTGGGGAACCAGGAAAACGCATTAAGACACTTGGGGAACCGGGAAAACGCATTAAGACACTTGGGGAACCGGGAAAACGCATTAAGACACTTGGGGAACCAGGAAAACGCATTAAGACACTTGGGGAACTGGGAAAACGCATTAAGACAGTTGTCTAACCCTAACCCTAACCCTAACCCTAACCCTAACCCTAACCCTAACCCTAACCCTAACCCTAACCCTAACCCTAACCCTAACCCTAACCCTAACCCTAACCCGGGGGTGGCGTTTTTAAGACACTTCTCTAACCCTAACCCCAGGGGTCATTAAGACACTTGGAGACCAGGGTTGGTTCGGCAAGTTACTTGGGAAAGGGGGAAAACGCAAACTCCTGGGATTAGGTTTAGGCTGCAACTCCAATGGTTAGGGTTAGAGTAGAGAACAGGGGAGGGATAGCACGTTCGATCGCATTAAGACACTTGGAGACCAGGGTTGGTTCGGCAAGTTACTTGGGAAAGGGGGAAAACGCAAACTCCTGGGATTAGGTTTAGGCTGCAACTCCAATGGTTAGGGTTAGAGTAGAGAACAGGGGAGGGATAGCACGTTCGATCGCATTAAGACACTTGGGGAACCGGGAAAACGCATTAAGACACTTGGGGAACCGGGAAAACGCATTAAGACACTTGGGGAACTGGGAAAACGCATTAAGACACTTGGGGAACTGGGAAAACGCATTAAGACAGTTGTCGAACCCTAACCCTAACCCTAACCCTAACCCTAACCCTAACCCTAACCCTAACCCTAACCCTAACCCTAACCCTAACCCTAACCCTAACCCTAACCCTAACCCGGGGGTGGCGTTTTTAAGACACTTCTCTAACCCTAACCCCAGGGGTCATTAAGACACTTGGAGACCAGGGTTGGTTCGGCAAGTTACTTGGGAAAGGGGGAAAACGCAAACTCCTGGGATTAGGTTTAGGCTGCAACTCCAATGGTTAGGGTTAGAGTAGAGAACAGGGGAGGGATAGCACGTTCGATCGCATTAAGACACTTGGAGACCAGGGTTGGTTCGGCAAGTTACTTGGGAAAGGGGGAAAACGCAAACTCCTGGGATTAGGTTTAGGCTGCAACTCCAATGGTTAGGGTTAGAGTAGAGAACAGGGGAGGGATAGCACGTTCGATCGCATTAAGACACTTGGGGAACCGGGAAAACGCATTAAGACACTTGGGGAACCGGGAAAACGCATTAAGACACTTGGGGAACTGGGAAAACGCATTAAGACACTTGGGGAACTGGGAAAACGCATTAAGACAGTTGTCGAACCCTAACCCTAACCCTAACCCTAACCCTAACCCTAACCCTAACCCTAACCCTAACCCTAACCCTAACCCTAACCCGGGGGTGGCGTTTTTAAGACACTTCTCTAACCCTAACCCCAGGGGTCATTAAGACACTTGGAGACCAGGGTTGGTTCGGCAAGTTACTTGGGAAAGGGGGAAAACGCAAACTCCTGGGATTAGGTTTAGGCTGCAACTCCAATGGTTAGGGTTAGAGTAGAGAACAGGGGAGGGATAGCACGTTCGATCGCATTAAGACACTTGGAGACCAGGGTTGGTTCGGCAAGTTACTTGGGAAAGGGGGAAAACGCAAACTCCTGGGATTAGGTTTAGGCTGCAACTCCAATGGTTAGGGTTAGAGTAGAGAACAGGGGAGGGATAGCACGTTCGATCGCATTAAGACACTTGGGGAACCGGGAAAACGCATTAAGACACTTGGGGAACCGGGAAAACGCATTAAGACACTTGGGGAACCGGGAAAACGCATTAAGACACTTGGGGAACTGGGAAAACGCATTAAGACACTTGGGGAACTGGGAAAACGCATTAAGACAGTTGTCGAACCCTAACCCTAACCCTAACCCTAACCCTAACCCTAACCCTAACCCTAACCCTAACCCTAACCCTAACCCTAACCCTAACCCTAACCCGGGGGTGGCGTTTTTAAGACACTTCTCTAACCCTAACCCCAGGGGTCATTAAGACACTTGGAGACCAGGGTTGGTTCGGCAAGTTACTTGGGAAAGGGGGAAAACGCAAACTCCTGGGATTAGGTTTAGGCTGCAACTCCAATGGTTAGGGTTAGAGTAGAGAACAGGGGAGGGATAGCACGTTCGATCGCATTAAGACACTTGGAGACCAGGGTTGGTTCGGCAAGTTACTTGGGAAAGGGGGAAAACGCAAACTCCTGGGATTAGGTTTAGGCTGCAACTCCAATGGTTAGGGTTAGAGTAGAGAACAGGGGAGGGATAGCACGTTCGATCGCATTAAGACACTTGGGGAACCGGGAAAACGCATTAAGACACTTGGGGAACCGGGAAAACGCATTAAGACACTTGGGGAACTGGGAAAACGCATTAAGACACTTGGGGAACTGGGAAAACGCATTAAGACAGTTGTCGAACCCTAACCCTAACCCTAACCCTAACCCTAACCCTAACCCTAACCCTAACCCTAACCCTAACCCTAACCCTAACCCGGGGGTGGCGTTTTTAAGACACTTCTCTAACCCTAACCCCAGGGGTCATTAAGACACTTGGAGACCAGGGTTGGTTCGGCAAGTTACTTGGGAAAGGGGGAAAACGCAAACTCCTGGGATTAGGTTTAGGCTGCAACTCCAATGGTTAGGGTTAGAGTAGAGAACAGGGGAGGGATAGCACGTTCGATCGCATTAAGACACTTGGAGACCAGGGTTGGTTCGGCAAGTTACTTGGGAAAGGGGGAAAACGCAAACTCCTGGGATTAGGTTTAGGCTGCAACTCCAATGGTTAGGGTTAGAGTAGAGAACAGGGGAGGGATAGCACGTTCGATCGCATTAAGACACTTGGGGAACCGGGAAAACGCATTAAGACACTTGGGGAACCGGGAAAACGCATTAAGACACTTGGGGAACCGGGAAAACGCATTAAGACACTTGGGGAACTGGGAAAACGCATTAAGACACTTGGGGAACTGGGAAAACGCATTAAGACAGTTGTCGAACCCTAACCCTAACCCTAACCCTAACCCTAACCCTAACCCTAACCCTAACCCTAACCCTAACCCTAACCCTAACCCTAACCCTAACCCGGGGGTGGCGTTTTTAAGACACTTCTCTAACCCTAACCCCAGGGGTCATTAAGACACTTGGAGACCAGGGTTGGTTCGGCAAGTTACTTGGGAAAGGGGGAAAACGCAAACTCCTGGGATTAGGTTTAGGCTGCAACTCCAATGGTTAGGGTTAGAGTAGAGAACAGGGGAGGGATAGCACGTTCGATCGCATTAAGACACTTGGAGACCAGGGTTGGTTCGGCAAGTTACTTGGGAAAGGGGGAAAACGCAAACTCCTGGGATTAGGTTTAGGCTGCAACTCCAATGGTTAGGGTTAGAGTAGAGAACAGGGGAGGGATAGCACGTTCGATCGCATTAAGACACTTGGGGAACCGGGAAAACGCATTAAGACACTTGGGGAACCGGGAAAACGCATTAAGACACTTGGGGAACTGGGAAAACGCATTAAGACACTTGGGGAACTGGGAAAACGCATTAAGACAGTTGTCGAACCCTAACCCTAACCCTAACCCTAACCCTAACCCTAACCCTAACCCTAACCCTAACCCTAACCCTAACCCTAACCCTAACCCTAACCCGGGGGTGGCGTTTTTAAGACACTTCTCTAACCCTAACCCCAGGGGTCATTAAGACACTTGGAGACCAGGGTTGGTTCGGCAAGTTACTTGGGAAAGGGGGAAAACGCAAACTCCTGGGATTAGGTTTAGGCTGCAACTCCAATGGTTAGGGTTAGAGTAGAGAACAGGGGAGGGATAGCACGTTCGATCGCATTAAGACACTTGGAGACCAGGGTTGGTTCGGCAAGTTACTTGGGAAAGGGGGAAAACGCAAACTCCTGGGATTAGGTTTAGGCTGCAACTCCAATGGTTAGGGTTAGAGTAGAGAACAGGGGAGGGATAGCACGTTCGATCGCATTAAGACACTTGGGGAACCGGGAAAACGCATTAAGACACTTGGGGAACCGGGAAAACGCATTAAGACACTTGGGGAACTGGGAAAACGCATTAAGACACTTGGGGAACTGGGAAAACGCATTAAGACAGTTGTCGAACCCTAACCCTAACCCTAACCCTAACCCTAACCCTAACCCTAACCCTAACCCTAACCCTAACCCTAACCCTAACCCGGGGGTGGCGTTTTTAAGACACTTCTCTAACCCTAACCCCAGGGGTCATTAAGACACTTGGAGACCAGGGTTGGTTCGGCAAGTTACTTGGGAAAGGGGGAAAACGCAAACTCCTGGGATTAGGTTTAGGCTGCAACTCCAATGGTTAGGGTTAGAGTAGAGAACAGGGGAGGGATAGCACGTTCGATCGCATTAAGACACTTGGAGACCAGGGTTGGTTCGGCAAGTTACTTGGGAAAGGGGGAAAACGCAAACTCCTGGGATTAGGTTTAGGCTGCAACTCCAATGGTTAGGGTTAGAGTAGAGAACAGGGGAGGGATAGCACGTTCGATCGCATTAAGACACTTGGGGAACCGGGAAAACGCATTAAGACACTTGGGGAACCGGGAAAACGCATTAAGACACTTGGGGAACCGGGAAAACGCATTAAGACACTTGGGGAACTGGGAAAACGCATTAAGACACTTGGGGAACTGGGAAAACGCATTAAGACAGTTGTCGAACCCTAACCCTAACCCTAACCCTAACCCTAACCCTAACCCTAACCCTAACCCTAACCCTAACCCTAACCCTAACCCGGGGGTGGCGTTTTTAAGACACTTCTCTAACCCTAACCCCAGGGGTCATTAAGACACTTGGAGACCAGGGTTGGTTCGGCAAGTTACTTGGGAAAGGGGGAAAACGCAAACTCCTGGGATTAGGTTTAGGCTGCAACTCCAATGGTTAGGGTTAGAGTAGAGAACAGGGGAGGGATAGCACGTTCGATCGCATTAAGACACTTGGAGACCAGGGTTGGTTCGGCAAGTTACTTGGGAAAGGGGGAAAACGCAAACTCCTGGGATTAGGTTTAGGCTGCAACTCCAATGGTTAGGGTTAGAGTAGAGAACAGGGGAGGGATAGCACGTTCGATCGCATTAAGACACTTGGGGAACCGGGAAAACGCATTAAGACACTTGGGGAACCGGGAAAACGCATTAAGACACTTGGGGAACTGGGAAAACGCATTAAGACACTTGGGGAACTGGGAAAACGCATTAAGACAGTTGTCGAACCCTAACCCTAACCCTAACCCTAACCCTAACCCTAACCCTAACCCTAACCCTAACCCTAACCCTAACCCTAACCCTAACCGGGAAAACGCATTAAGACACTTGGGGAACTGGGAAAACGCATTAAGACACTTGGGGAACTGGGAAAACGCATTAAGACAGTTGTCGAACCCTAACCCTAACCCTAACCCTAACCCTAACCCTAACCCTAACCCTAACCCTAACCCTAACCCTAACCCTAACCCTAACCCTAACCCTAACCCGGGGGTGGCGTTTTTAAGACACTTCTCTAACCCTAACCCCAGGGGTCATTAAGACACTTGGAGACCAGGGTTGGTTCGGCAAGTTACTTGGGAAAGGGGGAAAACGCAAACTCCTGGGATTAGGTTTAGGCTGCAACTCCAATGGTTAGGGTTAGAGTAGAGAACAGGGGAGGGATAGCACGTTCGATCGCATTAAGACACTTGGAGACCAGGGTTGGTTCGGCAAGTTACTTGGGAAAGGGGGAAAACGCAAACTCCTGGGATTAGGTTTAGGCTGCAACTCCAATGGTTAGGGTTAGAGTAGAGAACAGGGGAGGGATAGCACGTTCGATCGCATTAAGACACTTGGGGAACCGGGAAAACGCATTAAGACACTTGGGGAACCGGGAAAACGCATTAAGACACTTGGGGAACTGGGAAAACGCATTAAGACACTTGGGGAACTGGGAAAACGCATTAAGACAGTTGTCGAACCCTAACCCTAACCCTAACCCTAACCCTAACCCTAACCCTAACCCTAACCCTAACCCTAACCCTAACCCTAACCCTAACCGGGAAAACGCATTAAGACACTTGGGGAACTGGGAAAACGCATTAAGACACTTGGGGAACTGGGAAAACGCATTAAGACAGTTGTCGAACCCTAACCCTAACCCTAACCCTAACCCTAACCCTAACCCTAACCCTAACCCTAACCCTAACCCCTAACCCTAACCCTAACCCTAACCCTAACCCTAACCCTAACCCTAACCCTAACCCTAACCCTAACCCTAACCCTAACCCCTACCCTAACCCTAACCCTAACCCTAACCCTAACCCTAACCCTAACCCTAACCCTGGGGTGGCGTTTTTAAGATTCTCCTCTAACCCTAACCCCAGGGGTCATTAAGTTACTTGGAGACCAGTGTTGGTTCGGCAAGTTACTTGGGAAAGGGGGAAAACGTTCGATCGGTCGCATTAAGTTACTTGGAGACCGGGATTGGCGTCATGTTCCCCTAACCCTAACCCTAACCCTAACCCGGGGGTGGCGTTTTTAAGATTCTCCTCTAACCCTAACCCCAGGGGTCATTAAGTTACTTGGAGACCAGGGTTGGTTCGGCAAGTTACTTGGGAAAGGGGGAAAACGCAAACTCCTGGGATTAGGTTTAGGCTGCAACTCCAATGGTTAGGGTTAGAGTAGAGAACAGGGGAGGGATAGCACGTTCGATCGCATTAAGTTACTTGGAGACCAGGGTTGGTTCGGCAAGTTACTTGGGAAAGGGGGAAAACGTTCGATCGGTCGCATTAAGTTACTTGGAGACCGGGATTGGCGTCATGTTCCCCTAACCCTAACCCTAACCCGGGGGTGGCGTTTTTAAGATTCTCCTCTAACCCTAACCCCAGGGGTCATTAAGTTACTTGGAGACCAGGGTTGGTTCGGCAAGTTACGTGGGAAAGGGGGAAAACGCAAACTCCTGGGATTAGGTTTAGGCTGCAACTCCAATGGTTAGGGTTAGAGTAGAGAACAGGGGAGGGATAGCACGTTCGATCGCATTAAGTTACTTGGAGACCAGGGTTGGTTCGGCAAGTTACTTGGGAAAGGGGGAAAACGTTTGATCGGTCGCATTAAGTTACTTGGAGACCGGGATTGGCGTCATGTTCCCCTAACCCTAACCCTAACCCCTAACCCTAACCCCTAACCCTAACCCTAACCCTAACCCCTAACCCTAACCCCTAACCCTAACCCTAATCCTAACCCTAACCCTAACCCTGGGGTGGCGTTTTTAAGATTCTCCTCTAACCCTAACCCCAGGGGTCATTAAGTTACTTGGAGACCAGGGTTGGTTCGGCAAGTTACTTGGGAAAGGGGGAAAACGCAAACTCCTGGGATTAGGTTTAGGCTGCAACTCCAATGGTTAGGGTTAGAGTAGAGAACAGGGGAGGGATAGCACGTTCGATCGCATTAAGTTACTTGGAGACCAGGGTTGGTTCGGCAAGTTACTTGGGAAAGGGGGAAAACGCAAACTCCTGGGATTAGGTTTAGGCTGCAACTCCAATGGTTAGGGTTAGAGTAGAGAACAGGGGAGTAGAGTTGAGCGACCTTGACCTTTTTAGAGTCGAGCCGGGTTTTGCGAAACCCGACTATGTCCAAAGTCGGGTCGAGTGAAATCGGCCGATTATGACGTAAAGTCGGGATCGACCGAAACACGAAACCCAATGCAAGTCAATGGGGCAGCATAGTCGGCAGTGAGTGGGGGCCAGGAAAACACCTAGAGTGCCCATTTTAATGTCAAAACCATCCATTCTTCTTAATGAAGCTTGTCAAGCGTAATTTACCTTATAATAATTGGAAGGCATTTGAAATTGGGGGTCATTTGGCTAAAGTTGTGGGGGGTAGGGCTGGTTCAAGTAATTAGTGGGCCCAGGAAATCTGGACCACGTCACGGCAGTGGAGCAGGGAGAGGTAAGTATTTCAACTTTGCAAGTGCTGTGAACCTGAGCAAGCAGGGGGGGCCCACTCGTTGGCATTGGCACTGGCACAGGGCCCCTCAAAGTACAGCGGTGTGTTTGCACGGCGGGGGCGCCTCCCACCGGCAGCAACACTTTTGCGTACTATGAGAGGCCCTGTGCCAGTGACGTCGCCAACTAGTATTCCTCCCCCCACCTGATGAAGGAACCTGCACTTTCATCTGCACCTTCCTCTTTGTCCCCGTGTAAGGTGGTATGGTATGCGGGAAGAGCAACCTGACTTTCAGCAGGGTCACAATGTTGTTGTGTAGCGTGCACGGGGAATGTTGCGTTATGGGTCAATGTACCAGCAGACTCATCTATCACTGGCTGGGCAATGGGCACGATGAAGTGGAAACACAGATATAGGCCCAAAGAAGAAAGTGGGCTAAATGCAGTTCAAAATTGGTAACACAGGAATAACCAGGGGGCATTGCAGTGGAGGACAACTGGAATGAGAGGCTGACACAGAGAGTAGGGCCAAATCAGTAAGTAGTCGAAATGCAGTTCAAAATTGGCAACCGTAGTAAACAGGCGGCACAGCTTTGTTCAGTGGAGGAGAACAGCAAGGAGTGGCAGACACCGATAGTAGGCCCCAAACCAACTAGTACGCCAAATGCAGTTGTTCCATTTAACCACAATTTAATGAGAGCCTGAAGATAGAAGCTCAGGAAAGGCAACCTGGGGAACACCTTGGAGTGTAACACACCATCTCTCTCCACCCCATACCCATTTTGTATGGCCTAATGCAGTGTACTTTTCTACAACTACTAAACGAGAGTCGGAAGACCGAAGCAATGGCAAGGAAACCTGGGGAACACCTTAGAGTGTAACACACCCTCTCTCTACACCCCATACCCAATTTGAAGGTCTAATGCAGTGTAGTTTCCAAGAACTACTAAACGAGAGCCGGAAGATCGAAGCTCAGGAAAGGCAACCTGGGGAACACCTTGGAGTGTAACACACCCTCTCGCTACACCCCATACCCAATTTGAAGGCCTAATGCAGCGTAGTTTCCAACAACTACTAAACGAGAGCCGGAAGATCGAAGCTCAGGAAAGGCAACCTGGGGAACACCTTGGAGTGTAACACACCCTCTCTCTACACCCCATACCCAATTTGAAGGCCTAATGCAGTGTAGTTTCCAAGAACTACTAAACGAGAGCCGGAAGATCGAAGCTCAGGAAAGGCAACCTGGGGAACACCTTGGAGTGTAACACAACGTCTCTCTACACGACGGAAGGGCTGATTCTTAGGAAGGAAGGCTGTTGGAAATAAGCATTGCGCGTCCGAGGGTGATTAGATTCTTATTAGGTATATACTCACCCTCGGACGCGCCCTGCTTCTTTATTTGGAATGAATGTTTATTTGCAATGTGGTGTTGACTTTCTCTATTATTTTGGTAATTAATGATTTTATTATTTTCATTATTTTGCATCTTCTCGGCAATAATATAAAGAAGACGCGACAGGACAACACTCGGTGGATGCCATATGTGTGTTTTCAATTTAAAAAAACTTTCAGTTAACTACTTGCAGGAGAAAGTAATTGTAGCTGGTGGCCATTTTTAGTACTGTACCAGATTTTAGTTGTGTGTTTGTTTTTAATGTTAAAATGTCTGCATTTGATATCTCACCAGTATTTTCTTTTTTATAAGCAAAATACTTATTTTTATATTTTCTGATGTTGGTTCCAGGGGTACACGGCCAGCAGTGCCCTGGTCAGTGTAGTAGTAGTTGAAAGAATGGACCGCAGACAGGCATCGAAGGCCTAAAATAAAAACACATGGCTGTAGGCAATTTTAAATTGGTTCCAGGGGTACACGGACAGCAGTGGTGTGGTCAGTGGAGGCCTAGTGGAAGGAGTGACCGCAGACAGGCATCGAAGGCCTAAAATAATAACACATGGCTGTAGGCAATTTTAAATTGGTTCCAGGGGTACACGGACAGCAGTGGTGTGGTCAGTGGAGGCCTAGTGGAAGGAGTGACCGCAGACAGGCTTCCAAGGCCTAACATAACAAACTTGGGCTGGCTGTAGGCACTTTTAAATTGGTTCCAGGGGTACACGGGCAGCAGTGGTCTGGTCAGTGGAAGTCTAGTGGAAGGAGTGACCGCAGACAGGCTTCCAAGGCCTAACATAACAAACTTGGGCTGGCTGTAGGCACTTTTAAATTGGTTCCAGGGGTACACGGGCAGCAGTGACCTGGTCAGTGTAGTAGTAGTTGAAAGAATGGACCGCAGACAGGCATCGAAGGCCTAAAATAAAAAAATTGGGCTGGCTGTAGGCAATTTTAAATTGGTTCCAGGGGTACACGGACAGCAGTGGTGTGGTCAGTGGAGGCCTAGTGGAAGGAGTGACCGCAGACAGGCATCGAAGGCCTAAAATAATAACACATGGCTGTAGGCAATTTTAAATTGGTTCCAGGGGTACACGGGCAGCAGTGACCTGGTCAGTGTAGTAGTAGTTGAAAGAATGGACCGCAGACAGGCATCGAAGGCCTAAAATAAAAAAATTGGGCTGGCTGTAGGCAATTTTAAATTGGTTCCAGGGGTACACGGGCAGCAGTGACCTGGTCAGTGTAGTAGTAGTTGAAAGAATGGACCGCAGACAGGCATCGAAGGCCTAAAATAAAAAAATTGGGCTGGCTGTAGGCAATTTTAAATTGGTTCCAGGGGTACACGGGCAGCAGTGGTGTGGTCAGTGGAGGCCTAGTGGAAGGAGTGACCGCAGACAGGCATCGAAGGCCTAAAATAATAACACATGGCTGTAGGCAATTTTAAATTGGTTCCAGGGGTACACGGGCAGCAGTGACCTGGTCAGTGTAGTTGTAGTTGAAAGAATGGACCGCAGACAGGCATCGAAGGCCTAAAATAAAAAAATTGGGCTGGCTGTAGGCAATTTTAAATTGGTTCCAGGGGTACACGGGCAGCAGTGGTGTGGTCAGTGGAGGCCTAGTGGAAGGAGTGACCGCAGACAGGCATCGAAGGCCTAAAATAATAACACATGGCTGTAGGCAATTTTAAATTGGTTCCAGGGGTACACGGGCAGCAGTGACCTGGTCAGTGTAGTAGTAGTTGAAAGAATGGACCGCAGACAGGCATCGAAGGCCTAAAATAAAAAAATTGGGCTGGCTGTAGGCAATTTTAAATTGGTTCCAGGGGTACACGGGCAGCAGTGGTGTGGTCAGTGGAGGCCTAGTGGAAGGAGTGACCGCAGACAGGCATCGAAGGCCTAAAATAATAACACATGGCTGTAGGCAATTTTAAATTGGTTCCAGGGGTACACGGGCAGCAGTGACCTGGTCAGTGTAGTAGTAGTTGAAAGAATGGACCGCAGACAGGCATCGAAGGCCTAAAATAAAAAAATTGGGCTGGCTGTAGGCAATTTTAAATTGGTTCCAGGGGTACACGGGCAGCAGTGGTGTGGTCAGTGGAGGCCTAGTGGAAGGAGTGACCGCAGACAGGCATCGAAGGCCTAAAATAATAACACATGGCTGTAGGCAATTTTAAATTGGTTCCAGGGGTACACGGACAGCAGTGGTGTGGTCAGTGGAGGCCTAGTGGAAGGAGTGACCGCAGACAGGCATCGAAGGCCTAAAATAATAACACATGGCTGTAGGCAATTTTAAATTGGTTCCAGGGGTAGACGGGCAGCAGTGACCTGGTCAGTGTAGTAGTAGTTGAAAGAATGGACCGCAGACAGGCATCGAAGGCCTAAAATAAAAAAATTGGGCTGGCTGTAGGCAATTTTAAATTGGTTCCAGGGGTACACGGACAGCAGTGGTGTGGTCAGTGGAGGCCTAGTGGAAGGAGTGACCGCAGACAGGCATCGAAGGCCTAAAATAATAACACATGGCTGTAGGCAATTTTAAATTGGTTCCAGGGGTACACGGACAGCAGTGGTGTGGTCAGTGGAGGCCTAGTGGAAGGAGTGACCGCAGACAGGCTTCCAAGGCCTAACATAACAAACTTGGGCTGGCTGTAGGCACTTTTAAATTGGTTCCAGGGGTACACGGGCAGCAGTGGTCTGGTCAGTGGAAGTCTAGTGGAAGGAGTGACCGCAGACAGGCTTCCAAGGCCTAACATAACAAAATTGGGCTGGCTGTAGGCACTTTAAATTGGTTCCAGGGGTACATGGGCAGCAGTGTATGGTCAGTGGAAGTCTAGTGGAAGGAGTGACGGCAGACAGTCTTCGAAGGCCTAACATAACAAAATTGGGCTGACTGTAGGCACTTTTAAATTGGTTCCAGGGTAACACGGCCAGCAGTGGCCTGGTCAGTGTAGTAGTTGTAGAAAGAAGGGACCGCAGACAGGCTTCGAAGGCCTAACATAACAAAAATGTCAAAACAATGGTATTGTCAGTGCCAGGCATTGAAGGATGTCAGCGCCTAGACTACACATTGGTGAAGCTGTGAGAGATAATTTTGCTAGTGGTAGAGCACTGTTTGAGCTGGGGGGGGGAACTGTCTTGTGGCCGGCGTTACAGGCACAGGGCCCCTCATATTACAACGGTGTGTCTGACGTTGGGTGCGCACCACCACCGCCAGAGACACTTTATTGTACTATGAAGGACCCAGTGGCAGTGCCGTCGACCAAAAGCGGCCACACCCACCTCTTCAGACAAACAGCACTCTCAAGGGTCCAAGCGCAAAGTGGCGATAGCACGGCCCCGTGTGGGGAGTTTGGCCATTTCGTGAGGTGGAAACATGTCGTATGCTGGACAATCAGGTGAAGAAAATTACGAGATTGGAAAAGTCATTCAGAATAGTCCACAGGCAAGACCTTTTCATAGGAAAGCTAGGTGTCAGCCGGGCAGGGTGGGGCAAAAGATTTTGAAATCCAGTTGTGGTTCATTTTAATGAAGGTTAGATCATCTACATTTTGGGTAGCCAGACGAGTCCTTTTTTCTGTTAGTATTGAACCTGCAGCACTGAATACTCTTTCTGATAGGACACTAGCTGCCGGGCAAGCAAGCTCCTGCAATGCATATTCTGCCAATTCTGGCCAGGTGTCTAATTTGGATGCCCAGTAATCAAATGGGAATGACGGTTGAGGGAGAACGTCGATAAGGGATGAAAAATAGTTTGTAACCATACTGGACAAATGTTGTCTCCTGTCACTTTGAATTGATGCTGCAGTACCTGTCCTGTCTGCGGTCATAGAAAAATCACTCCACAACCTGGTCAGAAAACCCCTCTGGCCAACGCCACTTCTGATTTCTGCCCCTCTAACACCTCTGGTCTGCTGGCCCCTGGAGCTCGTGTGAGAACGATCACGGGCGCTGTGTGCAGGGAATGCCAGAAGCAAACGGTCAACAAGAGTTGATTGTTTTGTTGCTAATATTAGTTCCAAGTTCTCATGTGGCATAATATTTTGCAATTTGCCTTTATAGCGAGGATCAAGGAGGCAGGCCAACCAGTAATCGTCATCGTTCATCATTTTTGTAATGCGTGTGTCCCTTTTGAGGATACGCAAGGCATAATCCGCCATGTGGGCCAAAGTTCCCGTTGTCAAATCTGCGGTTGTGCTTGGTTGAGGGGCAGTTGCAGGCAAATCTACGTCACTTGTGTCCCTCAAAAAACCAGAACCCGGCCTTGCCACGCCACCAATTTCCCGTGCCCCCGGGAAAGCTTCCTCATTAAAAATATACTCATCCCCATCATCCTCCTCATCCTCCACCTCCTCTTCGCCCGGTACCTCGTCATGTACACTGCCCTGACCAGACAATCGCTGACTGTCATCAAGGCTTTCCTCTTCCTCTGGTGCAGACGCCTGATCCTTTATGTGCGTCAAACTTTGCATCAGCAGACGCATTAGGGGGATGCTCATGCTTATTATGGCGTTGTCTGCACTAACCAGCCGTGTGCATTCCTCAAAACACTGAAGGACTTGACACATGTCTTGAATCTTCGACCACTGCACACCTGACAACTCCATGTCTGCCATCCTACTGCCTGCCCGTGTATGTGTATCCTCCCACAAAAACATAACAGCCCGCCTCTGTTCGCACAGTCTCTGAAGCATGTGCAGTGTTGAGTTCCACCTTGTTGCAACGTCTATGATTAGGCGATGCTGGGGAAGGTTCAAAGAACGCTGATAGGTCTGCATACGGCTGGAGTGTACAGGCGAACGGCGGATATGTGCGCAAAGTCCACGCACTTTGAGGAGCAGGTCGGATAACCCCGGATAACTTTTCAGGAAGCACTGCACCACCAGGTTTAAGGTGTGAGCCAGGCAAGGAATGTGTTTCAGTTGGGAAAGGGAGATGGCAGCCATGAAATTCCTTCCGTTATCACTCACTACCTTGCCTGCCTCAAGATCTACAGTGCCCAGCCACGACTGCGTTTCTTGCTGCAAGAACTCGGACAGAACTTCCGCGGTGTGTCTATTGTCGCCCAAACACTTCATAGCCAATACAGCCTGCTGACGTATGCCAGTAGCTGCCCCATAATGGGAGACCTGGTGTGCAACAGTGGCAGGTGCGGATGGAGTGTTTGTGCGACTGCGGTCTGTGGACGAGCTCTTGCTTCTGCAGGAGGACGAGGAGGAGGAGGAGGAGGGGGTGCGAACGGCTACAGACAACTGTTTACTAGACCGTGGGCTAGGCAGAACTGTCCCAAACTTGCTGTCCCCTGTGGACCCTGAATCCACCACATTTACCCAGTGTGCCGTGATGGACACGTAACGTCCCTGGCCATGCCTACTGGTCCATGCATCTGTTGTCAGGTGCACCTTTGTGCTCACAGATTGCCTGAGTGCATGGACGATGCGCTCTTTAACATGCTGGTGGAGGGCTGGGATGGCTTTTCTGGAAAAAAAGTGTCGACTGGGTAGCTCGTAGCGTGGTACAGCGTAGTCCATCAGGTCTTTGAAAGCTTCGCTTTCAACTAACCGGTAGGGCATCATCTCTAACGAGATTAGTCTAGCTATGTGGGCGTTCAAACCCTGTGTACGCGGATGCGAGGCTAAGTATTTCCTTTTTCTAACCATAGTCTCATGTAGGGTGAGCTGGACTGGAGAGCTGGAGATCGTGGAACTAGCGGGGGTGCCGGTGGACATGGCAGACTGAGAGACGGTGGGAGATGGTATTGTTGCCGCCGGTGCCCTAGATGCAGTGTTTCCTACTACGAAACTGGTGATTCCCTGACCCTGACTGCTTTGGCCTGGCAAAGATACCTGCACAGATACAGCAGGTGGTGCGCTAAATGGTGGTCCTACACTGCCGGAAGGGATGTTGCGTTGATGACTAGCTTCATTGGCCGAGGGTGCAACAACCTTAAGGGACGTTTGGTAGTTAGTCCAAGCTTTCAAATGCATGGTGGTTAAATGTCTATGCATGCAACTAGTATTGAGACTTTTCAGATTCTGACCTCTGCTTAAGGAAGTAGAACATTTTTGACAGATGACTTTGCGCTGATCAATTGGATGTTGTTTAAAAAAATGCCAGACTGCACTCTTTCTAGCATCGGATACCTTTTCAGGCATTGCAGACTGAGCTTTAACCGGATGGCCACGCTGTCCTCCACCAGGTTTTGGCTTTGCCACGCGTTTTGGGCAAGATACGGGCCCGGCAGATGGAACCTGTGGCGATGTTGATGCCTGCTGCGGCCCCTCCTCCTCCTCTGCTTCAGAACTGCTGCCGCCTGCACCCTGTTCCCCCAATGGCTGCCAATCGGGGTCAAGAACTGGGTCATCTAATAACTCTTCTTGTACCTCCTGCGCAACTTCGTCTGTGTCACCGTGTCGTTCGGTGGTATAGCGTTCGTGATGGGGCAACATAGTCTCATCAGGGTCTGATTCTTGATCAGCACCCTGCGAGGGCAATGTTGTGGTCTGAGTCAAAGGACCAGCATAGTAGTCTGGCTGTGGCTGTGCGTCAGTGCACTCCATGTCAGATTCAATTTGTAATGGGCATGGACTGTTAACTGCTTCACTTTCTAAGCCAGGGACGGTATGTGTAAAGAGCTCCATGGAGTAACCCGTTGTGTCGCCTGCTGCATTCTTCTCTGTTGTTGTTTTTGCTGAAGAGGACAAGGAAGTGACTTGTCCCTGACCGTGAACATCCACTAACGACGCGCTGCTTTTACTTTTACCAGTTTCACGAGATGAGGCAAAAGAGCTAGAGGCTGAGTCAGCAAGATAAGCCAAAACTTGCTCTTGCTGCTCCGGCTTTAAAAGCGGTTTTCCTAATCCCAGAAAAGGGAGCGTTCGAGGCCTTGTGTAGCCGGACGACGAACCTGGCTCCACAGCTCCAGACTTAGGTGCAATATTTTTTCCCCCACGACCACCTGATGCTCCACCACTACCACTACCCTCATTACCAGCTGACAATGAACGCCCCCGGCCACGACCTCTTCCACTAGACTTCCTCATTGTTTTAAAAACGTAACCAAACTAACGTTATTTGTTGCAGTCACACAACTTACACGGTGAGCTATAACTTCAGTATGATTTAGCTACCCCTTTACAGGTTGGTGAGACCACAGCGAAAATCAGGCCCAATGTTACACACTCTTTTTTTGGTGGCTGCAAATTAGAGAGATGCCCCACACGCAGGACTGTCACTGAAGCACAAATGTTAATATTAATGTCACACTATTATTTTTTTTTTATTTTTATTTTTTTCAGGAACACTTTAGAAACCCCCCAAAAAAAAAAAAAAAGATTTTTGCAGGGAGAATTTAGAAAACAAATGTAACAAACTATATGCTTTCTATGGGCCACTGAGTGAGAGATGACGCACACAGGAATCAGGAGTGGCACACAAGCCCAGAGGCCAATATTTTTCTACCAATGATTGATGGAGTTATTTTCTCTGGTAGATTTTGGAACCCAAATCAAGGAAAAAAAATGTAGGCTTTCTATGGACCACAATTGGAGAGAGAGAGAGAGAGAGAGAGAGATGGCACACCCAGGAGTCAAGACTGGCACACAAGCAGAAAGGCCAATATTAATCTCCCACTGTTTTTTTTTTTTTTTTTTTTTTTTCAGGGAGACTTTAGAAAAAAAAATAATAAAAAAAATATGATTTTATCAGGAAGAATTTAGAAACCAAATAAAATAAAATGATTTTTTCAGGGAGAATTTATAAAACAAATAAAAACAAAAATAGGCGTTCTATGGCCCACTGACTGAGAGATGACGCACACAGGAGTCAGGAGTGGCACACAAACCCAGAGGCCAATATTTTTCTACCAATGATTGATGTAGTTATTTTCTCTGGTAGATTTTAGAACCCAAATCAAGGAAAAAAAATATAGGCTTTCTATGGACCACAATTGGAGAGAGAGAGAGAGAGAGAGAGAGAGAGAGAGAGAGATGGCACACCCAGGAGTCAAGACTGGCACACAAGCAGAAAGGCCAATATTAATCTCCCACTGTTTTTTTTGGTTGTTTTTTTTTTTTTTTTTTCAGGGAGACTTTAGAAAAAAAAATAATAAAAAAAATATGATTTTATCAGGAAGAATTTAGAAACCAAATAAAATAAAATGATTTTTTCTGGGAGAATTTATAAAACAAATAAAACCAAAAATAGGCGTTCTATGGCCCACTGACTGAGAGATGACGCACCCAGGAGTCAAGACTGGCACACAAGCAGAAAGGCCAATATTAATCTCCCACTGTTTTTTTTTTTTTTTTTCAGGGAGACTTTAGAAAAAAAAATAATAAAAAAAATGTGATTTTATCAGGAAGAATTTAGAATCCAAATAAAATAAAATGATTTTTTCAGGGAGAATTTAGAAAACAAATAAAACCAAAAATAGGCGTTCTATGGCCCACTGACTGAGAGATGACGCACCCAGGAGTCAAGACTGGCACACAAGCAGAAAGGCCAATATTAATCTCCCACTGTTTTTTTTTTTTTTTTTCAGGGAGACTTTAGAAAAAAAAATAATAAAAAAAATGTGATTTTATCAGGAAGAATTTAGAAACCAAATAAAATAAAATGATTTTTTCTGGGAGAATTTATAAAACAAATAAAACCAAAAATAGGCGTTCTATGGCCCACTGACTGAGAGATGACGCACCCAGGAGTCAAGACTGGCACACAAGCAGAAAGGCCAATATTAATCTCCCACTGTTTTTTTTTTTTTTTTTCAGGGAGACTTTAGAAAAAAAAATAATAAAAAAAATGTGATTTTATCAGGAAGAATTTAGAAACCAAATAAAATAAAATGATTTTTTCTGGGAGAATTTATAAAACAAATAAAACCAAAAATAGGCGTTCTATGGCCCACTGACTGAGAGATGACGCACCCAGGAGTCAAGACTGGCACACAAGCAGAAAGGCCAATATTAATCTCCCACTGTTTTTTTTTTTTTTTTCAGGGAGACTTTAGAAAAAAAAATAATAAAAAAAATGTGATTTTATCAGGAAGAATTTAGAAACCAAATAAAATAAAATGATTTTTTCAGGGAGAATTTAGAAAACAAATAAAACCAAAAATAGGCGTTCTATGGCCCACTGACTGAGAGAGAGAGAGAGAGAGATGGAACGCTTAGTACTGGCACACAAGCCCAAAGGGCAATATTGATCTCCCTTTTTTTTTCCAGGGAGAATTTCTAAAACCCAAAAAAAAAAAAAAATAGGCTTTCTATGGCCCACTATTTGTGAGAGAGATGGGACGCTCAGGACTGGCACAGATGGCACGCTCAGGACTGGCACAGAAGCCCAGAGGCCAATATTAATCTCCCTTTTTTTCTGGTAGAATTTATAAAACCAAAAAAAAATTTAAATAGGCTTTCTATGGCCCACTATTTGTGAGAGAGATGGCACGCTCAGGACTGGCACAGATGGCACGCTCACAACTGGCACACAAGCCCAGAGGCCAATATTAATCTCCCTTTTTTCAGGGAAAATTTATAAAACAAAAAAAAAAAATAAATAGGCTTTCTATGGCCCACTATTTGTGAGAGAGATGGCACGCTCAGGGCTGGCACAGATGGCACGCTCAGGACTGGCACACAAGCCCAGAGGCCAATATTAATCTCCCTTTTTTTCAGGGAGAATTTATAAAACCCCCAAAAAAAATAAAATAGGCTTTCTATGGCCCACTATTTGTGAGAGAGATGGGACGCTCAGGACTGGCACAGATGGCACGCTCAGGACTGGCACAGAAGCCCAGAGGCCAATATTAATCTCCCTTTTTTTCTGGGAGAATTTATAAAACCAAAAAAAAATTTAAATAGGCTTTCTATGGCCCACTATTTGTGAGAGAGATGGCACGCTCAGGACTGGCACAGATGGCACGCTCACAACTGGCACACAAGCCCAGAGGCCAATATTAATCTCCCTTTTTTCAGGGAAAATTTATAAAACAAAAAAAAAAATTAAATAGGCTTTCTATGGCCCACTATTTGTGAGAGAGATGGCACGCTCAGGGCTGGCACAGATGGCACGCTCAGGACTGGCACACAAGCCCAGTGGCCAATATTAATCTCCCTTTTTTTCAGGGAGAATTTATAAAACCAAAAAAAAAAATTAATAGGCTTTCTATGGCCCACTATTTGTGAGAGAGATGGCACGCTCAGGGCTG